>NC_083893.1:42247060-42249560 GCF_032452875.1 Bos javanicus
CAAAAAGACAAACTTTTGGGGAATATAAATAGAAATTTGGAACACCTTAAACTGCTAATCCTTTGAATGTCTCCTTATTCCTTAAATCTGAGCCTGGCCCCTATTTGAGCAAGAAGGCAGGTACTCGGTTTTCCCGTTGCAAGCAATTCAAGTGGGACTCTGGTCAGCAGGCTTGTTCTCACTGTGCCATGGAACCCTCAACTGGAGTGGATTTCTCCATGGCATCGGACATTGTAGACCCATCTGAGGTTTAAATACACAGGTGCATATTGACAGGACCAGTGTCCTTCAAGGAGGAGAGACGTGCAGGTGGACCGTGGCCACCTTCACCATCTGCTGGTGCCCATTCGCCTGCCCCCTGGAGTCACCATCACTTTCCGATTCTACTTACTGTAACCTTTTCCCTGCTCTGTGTGCCACCTGTTCACTCTTTGACGTGACTAATTAATTATAACCCTTGCTTGAAGAATGACACCATTTACTGAAGTCACTTCAGATGCCACTCCATGGGCCCAAGGGCCACCAGAGACATCGAGGGAAGTAGACCATCGTCCTGCTGGACTCTGGGCAGCAGGCAGTTTGCAGCAAGGCTGTTGTTGAAATATGACCATAGCCTAATGAAACTGAAAGCAGGAAGTGACTCTCTCAGCAGCAGGGGAGATGGCCGGCAGGAAGAACTCTGGGATGGGGGTTTCTGCCAAGGGGGGTCCTGCCCTGGCTGCACCCCCAGGCCCCTCCACTCCAGAAGCTGTAGCATCCCCCAAGGTGGCTGCTGCCGTCTCCCTCCAAGACAAAGGTGCCGTGGCAACTGTTGCGATTAATCACCCCTGACATCTGAAGGATTGACTGCTGGGGTCGTTTGGCAAAATGGAAAAGCCCAAGGGACTGCACGGCTTCTTCCCACCTGAGGAGACTGGGAGCATCACCGGCCTCTTAGAACCTCAGTGTCCTTGTCTCTAAAATGGGACCAGGGATAATGAGTATCATACTAATCATTTAGAGCTTCCCAGGTGGTACAGTGGGAAACATTCTGCCTGCCAATCCAGGAGACACAAGAGATGTGTGTTCGATCCCTGGGTCAGGAAGTTCCCTAGAGTAGAAAATGGCAATCCACTCCACAATTCTTGCCTGGAGAATTCCATGGAGAGAGGAGCCTGGTGGGCTACAGTCGATGGGGTCGCAGAGGGTTGGACACGACTGAGCGCACACACACATGCAAACACTAGTAATTTGGTCATAGGCTCATCCATGTAAAATAAACAGCAAATATACAAGTATATTGAATAATATAGTACTTTCACTCATGTTAATCATATTTTATCCTTATGATAACTTTGGGAACTTTTTATTAGCGTGATGATTTTACTGATGAGGAAATTAGTGTTCCAAGAGGTCCCGTGACTTACTTGTGGTCACTGAGCTGGCAGAGGGGTGGTGCTGGTGATCAGCTCAGGGTGCCCTGCACTAGTATGTACCCACTGGCTCCTCAACGCGCATCACAGGTTCAGTTTCCTCAGCAAGTCCCTCCAAAGAGCCAAACAAACCACTCAGCAAGACCATTTACATCAGTGCTGTCAATATTATGGACATGGTCACATGTGGCCACATGTAATCAAAATGAAATCAAGTTTAAAATCTAGTTCCTGAGCCACAGCAGAAGTCTCTGGTGCTGAGGAACTGGCTCTGTCAGACCATGGTTCATCCCCTTTTAAAACCAATTTTTTCCCCCCATCTCTGGTCTATAAGTATTTTTTTAAGAAGGAAAGGAAAAAAAACCTACATTGGGATCGACTTCTGTATCAATCCACGCTATGTTGCCATCCATGATTTAAGACTGTAGAATCTTGAATAATCTATATCATTTTAACAAATAAATGATTTACTATGACAGGGAAAAAAATCTAGTTCCTGTTTTACCAGTTGCTGTGGCTGGTGTACTGGGCCGTACACTGTTCACGCTGGCTCAGAAAATTCTACTGGACTATTTATTCCTAACCTTCCTCTCAGCCCTGTCTTTTCTCCATGGGCAAAATCTTTCTTCAGGTCAAAAAAACTTAGCTTGTTTCATCAGCACCAGCCAGTTAGGAGATGGCAAGTCTTCTCTAATTTGTAGCAAATCTGACAGCAAAGACAGAGATGTTACAATCTTGATCAGAAAGAACAAAATCCTGCTGGGGGAAAAGGGAAAATTCACTCATCAAGTATTGTTTAAATTATTTGAAAATATACTGCATCTGTTTAATGTTTAAAGCCAAAGAAAGTGGCAAAGTAACCGAGCATGAGATAGCTTTCAATAAATAATCATGGAATAAATAGGAATATTCGCATGGGAGCCCTGGAAATGCACGAGTAGTTTGGTACCAATAAAATGCAAAGGATAAAAATAAAATACAATACAGCAGCAAAAGTATTTATATAAATCATGAAAATGTAAGGAAAGAAAAAGAGCCAGCTGCCCCAGCTCACATTTGGAACAAGGTAATATGAGAAATATAAGTCT